>NC_042630.1:68145714-68166692 GCF_901001135.1 Rhinatrema bivittatum
TTTATACGTTTTTAGTTGCACTTAAAAATCATTCATGTCTAGGCTCAAATACTGTATATAAACACTTGAAATCTTTTGAAACACATTGCAGCCAGTTTGCAATCCCCCTCTCTTCCTTATAAGCAGTAGGTGTTAGTAGGAGTGGGCTGGAAAAGTAGCAAGACTAGCCTAGGCCTGACTTCTGCTCAAGTCTGGCCAGTGCTGGGGATGCTGGGCAGAGGGAGTCCCAGTCAGTGCACAAGACCTGCACTTAGGGCCACGATCCAAAGGATTCTTACTGTGATGGCTTGGCTGGATGGACAGGGGGGGAGCGATAGATGAAGACTCATGCCATCATAGACACAACAGAGGTTGTATCTACGTCAGCTGGAAGTAGAAACGGTGTAGGAAGGAGTTGGAAGGCTGAAAGAAGACAAGGAGATGTGAGAAGATTTCCTGATGCTGGGTTTCCTTCTCTGACCACAAGCAGTAACCCGTAGCAGGGCAGATTGCAAAATACTCCAGAACATCACATTGTGTGGCCTGAGCTCCCTGGCATGTCACCTGAACTGAACTGACCTGTTTCCCTAAAGGAAGGCAAAAGAAGAGGAGAACATGAGAAATGGGAGCTGGGGAATCACTGCGAGCTCCACTATTTGTTGCAGAAATTTGAATGGCATTGGATGATTAGCCCAAATATTATTTAGGTGGAGGGAAATACTTATAGGGGGGACAGACAGAAACAAGCACACAGACATAATGATTGTATAAGGCCATCTACCCCAGGCTAAAAAGAGTAGGGTTAAAAAGTCATAGAACCACAAGCAAAGTTTAAAACTATAACACTAAGAACAAGGTTCCAAGCAGCAACACAATCAAAAGCCAGTGTTAAAGAATGACTACAGGGAGTAAGCAGTAATGCTAGGAGAGAGGGGTTTAAGCCTGACTATTACCAACAGCGTGGGTATGACCAGGAATGAGAGGTTTAAAGCGCCATTTCCACCACAAGCACGAGTATGCATAGTAATGAGAGAATGGTTTCAAGCACTACTACTACTAACAGCAGAAAAATGAGCAGTAATGAGAGATTTAAAGCACCACCACTACTACCAAGAGCAGGAGTACGAGTAGTAATGAGAGAATAGTTTCAAATACCACTACTCCCAAGAGCAGGAGTACGAGTAGTAATGAGAGAATGGTTTCAAATACCACTACTACCAAGAGCAGGAGTACGAGTAGTAATGAGAGAATGGTTTCAAATACCACTACTACCAACAGCAGGAGTACAAGTAGTAATGAGAGAATGGTTACCACTACTACCAAGAGCAGGAGTACAAGTAGTAATGAGAGAATGTTTTCAAACACCACTACTACCAAGAGCAGATTGGTTTCAAGCACCACTACTACTAACAGAAGAAAGATGAGCAGTAACGAGAGAGAGAGAGATTTAAAGCACCACCACTACTAACAAGAGCAGAAGAATGAGCAAATGATGAAAAAAGGACTTAAAGCACTGCTACTACTAAGAGCAACAGCATGGGCAGTAATACTACTGAGAGGAGAATTTAAAGCATGACTATAATCCACAGAAGGAGTATGAGCAGGGTTTAAAGCACCATACCTACCAAGAGCAGGAGTACGAGCAGTGATTCTACTGAGAGAAGGTAAACTTATGAGTGAATGTCATATGTGCATAAGTATTCCTAGAAGGAGTGAAAGCATTCCTGGGAGTAAGTTTGGGGAGGGCTTTGCATTTATGTGCATAGTTTTGAATTTTCGAAACTATGTGGACAAATTTAATTGAAGAAAAAGTAAAGTTTGCTTACCGTAAACGGTGTTTCCGTAGATAGCAGGATGAATCAGCCATGCTGTCTTGGGCTGTCTGTCAGGCCCAGGAAGGCGGAGCTTGTCAAAGCTGTTACACAGAGTTCAACTCTGTGCGTCTGCGCGTCCGTTCCCGCGCAGGAAATACAGATTCTCCTCAGTCTGTAATATAGATATAGCAGTCATATGACTTGACAATATTATAAGTGTGGCCGTCCAGGGAGGTGGGTGGGTCAGCATGGCTGATTCATCCTGCTATCTACGGAAACACTGTTTACGGAAAGCAAACTTGCTTTTTCCCGTTGATAGCAGGCTGAATCAGCCATGCTGTCTTGGGAGTCCCAAGCTAATGGTCACGCAGAATATGTGTTAATTCTGTCTTTGCAGTTCGCTTGACTCAGAATATGGACAGGCCACTATGTATTTATGTAGTAAGGGTGTTTAGTACTGCCCGACCCACGTAGCGTCTGCTGCTGTTTGTTGATCAAGGCAATAGTGTGATGTAAAGGTATGTAAAGATGACCAAGTTGCCGCTTTACAAATATCAAGTGGCTGAACGTTTTGTAAATGGGCCAGTGAAGTGGCAATTGCTCTCACTTGATGCACTTTTGGAGATGAGGAAAGTTGTTGATTCTTCTTGTCATAACAAAACCGTATGCACTGAATAATCCAACTAGAAATTGTTCTTTTGGATACCGGTAAGCCAGGAGAATTAAGGTTGAATGTGAGGAATAGCTTATAATTGTGGCATTCCTTAAAAGTTCTACCTTTGTAATGGGCTAGCGCCCGTTTACAGTCTAATGTGTGTAGTAGTTTTTCTCTGTCTGTCCGATGTGGTTTGGGGAAAAAAGTCAGCAGTTCAATGGATTGGTTGAGGTGACAGGCCGAGATTACTTTTGGTAAAAATGATGGGTGTGTTCGAAGAACTACTTTATCATGGTAGAATTCCATGTACGGACAGTAATGTACTAAGGCCTGTAGTTCACTGACTTGTCTAGCGGAAGTCACCACTACCAGGAACACACCTTCCACGTAAGGTATTTGATGTGAGAGGTTTCCATAGGTTCGATGGGAGGTAGCATGAGCTGTTCCAGTATTATATTTAAATCCCATGGAATTGGCGGTTTTGAAACTGGTGGTCGAAGATGTGCGAGGCCTGTCATGAAACGTGAGACCATTGAATGCATAGCGATGGATTGACCGTCATGTAGTACATGTAAGGATGCGATTGCACTCAGGTGAACTCTTACTGAGGCCGTCGCTAGACCTGTTGCATATAGAGAGTGTAAGTAATCCAATAGGTGTTTCGGCGAGCAGTGCCTGGGTTCAAGCTGGTGGTCAGTACACCATGCGGTATACCTTTTCCACTTGAAATGGTAATTTCGTCTGGTAGATGGCTTTCTAGCAGATAGTATTACATTTTGTGCTCTGTATGAGAAACCCATTTCTTCTACTAACGACCGTTCAATCTCCATGCTGTCAGGTGTAGTGACTGGTGCATTGGATGTAGAATGGAGCCTCCCTCCTGCGATAGAAGATCGCTGGGGTCTTCCAGTCGTATTGGATTGTCGATTGATAGTTTGAGTAGGTAAGCGTACCACGGTTGTCTGGGCCAAGCCAATGCTATTAAGATGAGATTCGCTCTGTCTTGAATGCACTTTTGAATGGTGCGAGTAAGAAGAGGAATTGGCGTAAAAGTGTACATGAGTTTGCCCGTCCAAGGAATGAGAAAGGCATCTGGTGCCATCCTTTGATGGCTGTGACGTATTGAGCAAAATCTGTTTACTTTTGCGTTCTGTTCTGCTGCAAAGAGGTCCAGGAATGGAGTACCCCAGCGGTGAAAGATGTTGTCTGCAATCTGCAACAACCATTCATGGGGATGGAAAATTCGACTTAATTTGTCTGCTCGAGTATTGATTATTCTTGTAAGATATGTCGCTTGGAGGTGAATGGAATAAAGAGTTGCCCATTCTAGAATTAGAATCGCTTCCTTGACAGGATCCATCAACCTGACCCTCCTTGTTTGTTTATGTAGAACATGGCGGCCTGATTGTCCGTGTAAATCATTACTCTTTTTCCTTGTAATTGTGGAAGGAATGTTTTGAGAGCATTTTTGATTGCTCTGAGTTCCAGAAAGTTGATTTGGTATGTGCTTTCCGTTATGGACCATTGACCTTGTGTTTCTAAATAATCGAGGTAAGCTCCCCAGCCCTTGTGGGAAGCGTCTGTCATGAGAACTGCATTGTGAGGCGGCGTTCTGAAAGGCGCTCCTTTGGTCAACGTTCGCTTCTTTAATCACCAATCTATATCTTCGGTCATTTGTTGTGTTAGAGAAACGATCTGTGATAGTGGTTGACAATGTTGTGACCACTGCCGTTTTAAACCCCATTGCAGTCTCCGAATATGGAACCGAGTGTCCCGGACCATAAGAACATAAGAAAATGCCATACTGGGTCAGACCAAG
Organism: Rhinatrema bivittatum; assembly: GCF_901001135.1. Classification (NCBI taxonomy): domain Eukaryota; kingdom Metazoa; phylum Chordata; class Amphibia; order Gymnophiona; family Rhinatrematidae; genus Rhinatrema; species Rhinatrema bivittatum. The sequence goes on from NC_042630.1 coordinate 68,149,982, forward strand.
GGTCCATCAAGCCCAGTATCCTGCTTCCAACAGTGGCCAATCCAGGCAAGTACCCAAAAACTAAGTCTATTCCATGTTACCATTGCTAATGGCAGTGGCTATTCTCTAGGTGAACTTAATAGCAGGTAATGGACTTCTCTTCCAAGAACTTATCCAATCCTTTTTTAAACACAGCTATACTAACTGCACTAACCACAACCTCTGGCAACAAATTCCAGAGTTTAATTGTGCGTTGAGTAAAAAAGAACCTTCTCCGATTAATTTTAAATGTGCCCCATGCTAACTTCATGGAGTGCCCCCTAGTCTTTCTACTATCCGAAAGAGTAAATAACCGATTCACAACTACCCGTTCTAGACCTCTCATGATTTTAAACACCTCTATCGTATCCCCCCTCAGTCATCTCTTCTCCAAGCTGAAAAGTCCTAACCTCTTTAGTCTTTCCTCATAGGGGAGTTGTTCCATTCCCCTTATCATTTTGGTAGCCCTTCTCTGTACCTTCTCCATCGCAATTATATTTTTGAGATGCGGCGACCAGAATTGTACACAGTATTCAAGGTGCGGTCTCACCATGGAGTGATACAGAGGCATTATGACATTTTCCGTTTTATTCACCATTCCCTTTCTAATAATTCCCAACATTCTGTTTGCTTTTTTGACTGCCGTAGCACACTGAACCGACGATTTCAATGTGTTATCCACTATGACACCGTGTAGATGGCTGCAGCCATATGTCCCAGGACTGTTAGAATGTGACGTGCTGTTGGTCGTTTGGGTGCCTTGAGCTTCCTTAACAGTGTACGTAGAGTGTTTCTCCTGTCTTGCGGTAGAAAAGCTCTGTATTGGTAAGTGACTAATTAGGCTCCAATAAATTGGAGATCCTGTGTTGGGGTAAGGTTTGATTTCTTGAAATTCACTACCAGTCCCAATGTCTGTAAACACTGAATTGTTTAGTGACCTTGCATTTGAAGAGTGTTTTTGTTGGGTGCAACTATTAGCCAGTCGTCTAGGTATGGGAACACCTGAATTCCTTGTTTCCTGAGGTGGGCCACCACCACCGCCATGCATTTTGTGAACACTCTGGGTGCTGCCGCTAGTCCGAATGGAAGCACACTTGGTATGGTAGTGTTTGCCCTTGAATTGGAAACACAGGTATCGCCATGAAGTGGGATGCATTGGAATGTGATTGCATGCATCCTTCAGGTCTAGGGAACACATCCAGTTGTTGGGTTGGAGAAGGGGGAAGGATGGATTTCAGGGAAACCATTTTGAAATTTTCTTTTACTAGGTATTTGTTCAGTTCTCGTAAGTCCAAGATAGGGCATAAACCTTCCGTTTTCTTGGGAATGAGGAAATATGGTGAGTAAAAACCCCTGCCCCAGGAGGTTTGGGGTATGCTCTGGATTGCACATTGCTTGAGTAATTGGTTGATTTCCTGTGCCAATTGCGTCTGGTTTGTCCAGTGTCCTTGCGTATTGAAAAGGCAGGGCAGGGTTGGGATGGATGAGAAATGAAGGTGATACCTCTGTTGGACAATACTGAGAACCCAACGTCCGAAGTTATTTGGGACCATGCATGGAAAAAGGATGTGATTCTGTCCGCTACAATCTTTGGTGATGACCCTGTTATATTCAAAAAGATGACTGCGTCTTAGATGTAGATGCAGTTGTCTGATTTTGTGTACGTTGGTTTCTGGGTCTTCCGCGCCTGATTTGTTGTTACAGAGTTTGTGATCTTTGTGGTTGCTGATAGGTCGGGGGTCTATATTGTGGATATGGACAGAATTGTTTCCGTTGGTATTGCAGACGTCGAGTCGGTGTATAAAAACGTCTAGCGGAGAATGAGGGAGGGTTGACCAGCGACTGTACTGCTGCCAATTGTTCTTTCAATTGTGAAACCGTTTCCTGAAAATGGATACCAAACAGATTGTCCCCTGTACAAGGGAGGTTGGCCAGCTTATCGAGCACATCCTCCCTTATGGCACTGGATGGAGCCATGCTATTCTTCACGCCGCTATCGCAGATGCAGAAGTATGGAAGGATGTTTCAAAGGACTCATATACCGTCCTAAGAAGATGGCGTAATCCTTCCTCCATGTCTTGTATAGGTTGAGGAATATTTGAAGATGCTTCCAATGTAGGCAAGAGAGTCTTCATCTGTTGTAGAGTGTCATATAAGTGCTGAATAATGTAAAATTGGTGCTATCCAATACGAGCACCTAACATTGCTGATTGGAATGATTTCTTAGTGAAATCATCCAAGTACTTATGGTCCTTACCTGGAGGATTATTCAAATGAGTTCTTGTCCTCTTGCCCGCTGCATAGCTGATTCTACCACAATGGATTGGTGAGGTAGTTGCGGGTTTGTATAATATTTTGTTTCATCTTATATTTGAGGTCAATTTTTCTAGAAATGGATGCTATGTTGAATGGAGTCTCCCAGGATTTTTCGAGTAATGTATCAAGGACCTTATGGGATGGTAGACTAGTCGGTTCTGTAGGTAGGTCAAATATTTTTAAGAGACCTAAGGTTTCTGATTGTGGATCAGGTACCGCTTGAATTTCCAATTGTAGAGCCGATCCTACCTTGCTAATAAATTTAGGGTAGGTGAGGTCTTCAGGAGGTGAGAAAGGCTTCTGTGGTCCTTCAGTAGGATCTGATGGGTATCCCGTTGACGATGTAGGCGAAGATGGTATGGAAATTGGTTGTTATGGAAGTTCGGAGGGACGTGGTGGTGTTGGGTGTAGTGGTAAGGGGCAGGTTGGAAGTGGTGACCTTGGAGATATACTTCCAGGGCCCCTAGGGGAGTTTACTTTTGAATCCGAAGGAGACTGCAGAGGGTTCTGTGGTGAGGTTTGAGGAAATTGATATGCCATCTGCATTGATGTAAAAAATCCAGTGAGCGCTGTAGAAATCTGCGCCAAAGTCTGCTGTGCCAGATCCAGTACTTGAGGTGGTATTATGTTCAACGGTAGAGTTCTAGGCGTGGGTTCCTGGAAGCCATCCCCACCTCTTGGATCTGGATGTGCAGGCGGTGGAGATAAACAATCTTCTCGTGGCCACTTTCTGAGAATGGGTTCACGAAATTCTGAACCTCTAACTTGTGAATGCGAAACTGAAGACAAGCTGGATGACCTCCTGGAAGATGGAGATGATGATGGAGAGGAATGAGAAGATATCTCTACACAATCATCCATGGAGACTATCCCTGAAGCAGGAGAATGCAAGGGTAAGGTATACTGTAACCTTGAATGTGCTGAATGATCTCTAGGTAGAGAGGAAGTAGAAGAATGTGAATGTGTCACATGTTTTGTCTTATGGGAATGTTACTTAAGAACATAAGAACATAAGAACATGCCATACTGGGTCAGACCAAGGGTCCATCAAGCCCAGCATCCTGTTTCCAACAGTGGCCAATCCAGGCCATAAGAACCTGGCAAGTACCCAAAAGCTAAGTCTATTCCATGTAACCATTGCTAATGGCAGTGGCTATTCTCTACGTGAACTTAATAGCAGGTAATGGACTTCTCCTCCAAGAACTTATCCAATCCTTTTTTAAACACAGCTATACTAACTGCACTAGCCACATTCTCTGGCAACAAATTCCAGAGTTTAATTGTGCGTTGAGTAAAAAAGAACTTTCTCCGATTAGTTTTAAATGTGCCCCATGCTAACTTCATGGAGTGCCCCCTAGTCTTTCTATTATCCGAAAGAGTAAATAACCGATTCACATCTACCCGTTCTAGACCTCTCATGATTTTAAACACCTCTATCATATCCACCCTCAGTCGTCTCTTCTCCAAGCTGAAAAGTCCTAACCTCTTTAGTCTTTCCTCACAGGGGAGTTGTTCCATTCCCTTATCATTTTGGTAGCCCTTCTCTGTACCTTCTCCATCGCAATTATATCTTTTTTGAGATGCGGCGACCAGAATTGTACACAGTATTCAAGGTGCGGTCTTCACCATGGAGCGATACAGAGGCATTATGACATTTTCCGTTTTATTCACCATTCCTTTTCTAATAATTCCCAACATTCTGTTTGCTTTTTTGACTGCCGCAGCACACTGAGCCGACGATTTCAATGTGTTATCCACTATGACACCTAGATCTCTTTCTTGGGTTGTAGCACCTAATGTGGAACCCAACATTGTGTAATTATAGCATGGGTTTTTTCCCTATATGCATCACCTTGCACTTATCCACATTAAATTTCATCTGCCATTTGGATGCCCAATTTTCCAGTCTCACAAGGTCTTCCTGCAATTTATCACAATCTGCTTGTGATTTAACTACTCTGAACAATTTTGTGTCATCTGCAAATCTGATTATCTCACTCGTCGTATTTCTTTCCAGATCATTTATAAGTATATTGAACAGTAAGGGTCCCAATACAGATCCCTGAGGCACTCCACTGTCCACTCCCTTCCACTGAGAAAATTGCCCATTTAATCCTACTCTCTGTTTCCTGTCTTTTAGCCAGTTTGCAATCCACGAAAGGACATCGCCACCTATCCCATGACTTTTTACTTTTCCTAGAAGCCTCTCATGTGGAAACGCCTTCTGAAAATCCAAGTATACTATATCTACCGGTTCACCTTTATCCACATGTTTATTAACTCCTTCAAAAAAGTGAAGCAGATTTGTGAGGCAAGACGTGCCCTGGGTAAAGCCATGCTGACTTTGTTCCATTAAACCATGTCTTTCTATATGTTCTGTGATTTTGATGTTTAGAGCACTTTCCACTATTTTTCCTGGCACTGAAGTCAGGCTAACCGGTCTGTAGTTTCCCGGATCACCCCTGGAGCCCTTTTTAAATATTGGGGTTACATTTTCTCTCCTCCAGTCTTCAGGTACAATGGATGATTTTAATGATAAGTTACATTTTTCAGAATGTGTCCCGAATGAGATATTCCTGTTCTCTGTTTTTTCTCTGGAGATACTTCTGGTAATTCCGGTAGAGAAAGACCGCGTTTATGGATCTTTTGTTTTTGATGCATCGACCCTGCATCGCCCTGCGTCGAGGAATGCGTCGAGTATTGAGTTTTGATGGCATCGGCTCCCCTGGATGCTTCGCGTCTGTCTATGCATCGGTGTGAGAGGATGCGTCGGAATTGGAATGTGTGCCGGTGTCGATGGGCAGATCTGCGTCGGTGTATGCGCCGGCACCGATGGCTGCGCCGGTGTCGATGGCTGCACCGGCGTCGACAGACGTGTTGGCATCGATGAAGGCGCCCGCGTCGAAGGGTGCTTCATATTCGGCGCCTGCGTCGAAGTCTTGTCCGGCGTCGACCGATGCGTCAGTGTCGACGCAATGAAAGGCCCCGATATCTGTGCCAAAAGAGAGGCATCTTGGGGTTGATTTTTATGGGCATGGCGCCGCTTATGGAGCTTGTCCCTTTGGGCATCTTCCTCACCCGCGCCTGAGGGGAAAGGTCCTAGTGAGGATGCCCTTTTTGTAGACGGTACCTGTTGCTTCTCCGGTCCTGGAGAAGAGTATGACTCGGGGGGGCATAAGAGCTCCTTGCTCGCCTCAAATTTTCTATTTTCTCCGCTCTTTGTCACCTTGCCCTGGGCGACATTCTTCCACAGTATTTACACTTTGCCTGATCGTGGTCTGGGCCCAGACACACGTAACAGGCAGAATGGTCGTCGGTGATCGACATTATTTTTCTACAGGCACAAGGTTTGAACCCTGAGGGCCTGGGAATTTTTCGTTCTTTCATTTTCTATTTTTCTAAACATTAAATTGTTGAAGAAAATCTTCGACGAGGAGATCTGGTGCTCCACGTGCGTTCCCGTGCCCAGAAAAAACAGACTGAGGAGTATCTGTATTCTGTCCGGGGGAACGGCTGCGCAGACACACAGAGTTGAACTCTGTGTAACAGCTTTGACAAGCTCTGCCTTCCCGGGCCTGATGGACAGCCCAAGACAGCATGGCTGATTCAGCCTGCTATCGACGGGAAAAGTTGTACAAATTAACAGGCAGGTAGATGTTGTTATGTAAGTTGGCTTTGAAAATATTTGAAACTTATGCACATATTTGATTTCAAATTTAGGTGGACTGTTACAAACTTACCCCCTTTGAGGTGAAATTTTAAAGACTTATGTGGGGGTTGTGCACTTAAATCAGCATGTACACGTGTAAATTGCCCCTGCGCATGGAAAGTGAATTTTCCAAAGGGTGTGAAATGTACGCAGGCAAAGAATGCATTTTGGGGGTGTTCTGGGTTGGGATTTGGAAGCATTTATTTTTTATTTTAGATTATGTGGGCATTTACATATTTTAGAATGCGCATACATCAAACATGTGCGAACGCTTTTACATCAGTTAATCAAGTCACGCATATTAAATCTGACTTCTCTTTTGTCTGCAGGTTTTGGGTGAGAAGTCTGGAGCAAGTGGTAGAGGGTCTGGATCAGCTGGTGCTTCTAAACCTATCCATTGTAAATTTGATTCAACTGTGATTGTAATTGATCTTCAACTAATGCATTGTGAACCACCTTGAGGACACTCGTGGGAAAAGGCAAAATATCAAAGGTTTACAAATAAATAAGTACACGCAGAAGTCAATATTTTCATAAGGGCATTCAGCAGCCAGCTTTATAAGTTAACTGCCTTTATGTTATCACAGACACATTACTATTATTTAACCTGTAAAATATATGTGCATACTTTTATGTATAATGTTTGTTTATTAAAATGAAATGGAAGTAGTTTAAGAAATTAGGTGAATAAACTATGTGGATCCCTGCACTAAAAAATGAACATTTACAGAAACCATACAAAAGTATTTTTGAGGCAGTGATACATTGTAACTTCGGATGCACCAAGTTATGTCTGTATGTGCCGAGTTATGTGAAAATGCCAAGGACAAAGTTACGAGCAGAAATATTAATGTGAGATTACTGCTACTGAAAGCAGGATCATGAGCAATAATAATACTGAGAGAAGGGTTTAAACCATTACTGCTACCGAAAGCAGGATCATGAGCAATAATAATACTGAGAGAAGGGTTTAAACCATTACTGCTACTGAGGGCAGAGTCATAAGCAGTAATAATACTGAGAGAAGGGTTTAAACCATTACTGATACCAAAAGCAGGATCATGAGCAATATAATACTGAGGGAAGGGTTTAAACCATTACTGCTACTGAAGGCAGAGTCATGAGCAGTAATAATACTGAGAGAAGGGTTTAAACCATTACTGCTACTGAAAGCAGGATCATGAGCATAATAATACTGAGAGAAGGGTTTAAACCATTACTGCTACCGAAAGCAGGATCATGAGCAATAATAATACTGAGAGAAGGGTTTAAACCATTACTGCTACTGAGGGCAGAGTCATGAGCAGTAATAATACTGAGAGAAGGGTTTAAACCATTACTGCTACCGAAAGCAGGATCATGAGCAATAATAATACTGAGGGAAGGGTTTAAACCATTACTGCTACTGAAGGCAGAGTCATGAGCAGTAATAATACTGAGAGAAGGGTTTAAACCATTACTGATACCGAGGGCAGGTTCATGAGCAATAATAATACTGAGAGAAGGGTTTAAACCATTACTGATACCGAGGGCAGGGTCATGAGCAATAATAATACTGAGAGAAGGGTTTAAACCATTACTGATACCGAGGGCAGGGTCATGAGCAGTAATAATACTGAGAAAAGGGCTTAAACCATTGCTACTACTGAGGGCAGGGTTATGAACAGTAATATTATTGTGAAAAGGGTTTAAACCATTACTGCTACTGAGGCCAGGATCATGAGCAGTAATAATACTGAGAAAAGGGTGTAAACCATTACTACTATGGAGGGCAGGGTTTGTGAACAGTAATATTACTGTGAGAAGGGTTTAAACCATTACTGCTACTGAGGCCAGGATCATGAGCAGTAATAATACTGAGAAAGGGTGTAAAGCATTACTACTATGGAGGGCAGGGTTATGAGCAGTAATATTACTGTGAGAAGGGTTTAAACCATTACTGCTACCGAAGGCAGGGTTATAAGTAGTAATTTCTGACAGAACCATTAATGCTATTGAGGATAGGGTCATAAGCAGTAATAATACCGTGAGCAGGGTTAAAAGCATTAATGCTACCTAGGATAGGGTTATGAGCAGTAATAATACTGAGAGCAAAGTTTAAAACATTACTGCTACTGAGGGCAGGGTCATGAGCAGTAATAATAGTGAGAGAATTGTTTAAATCATTACTGCCAATGAGGGCAGGGTCATGAGCAGTAATAATAGTGAGAGAATGGTTGAAACCATTACTCAACCAAGGGCAGGGTCATGAGTAGTAATAATACTGTGAGAAGGGTTTAAATCATTACTGCTACTGAGGGAAGGGTTATGATAGTAATAATACTGGAGGAGGGTTTAAACCATTACTGCTACAAAGGACAGGTTATGACAGTAATACCGAGAGAAGGGTTTAAATCATTACTGCCAATGAGGGCAGGGTCATGAGTAGTAATAATACTGTGAGAAGGGTTTAAATCATTACTGCTACAAAGGGTAGGGTTATGAAAAATAGAAAAGGGCTTAAAGTATTATTGGTACGAAGGGCAGGGTTATGAGCACTAATAATATAGAGAGAACTGTTAAACCATTATTGCTACCGAGGGGCAGGGTTATGAGCAGTAATATTACTGTGAGAAGGGTTTAAACCATTACTGATATCGAGGATAGGGTCATGAGCAGTAATAATACTTTGAGAATGGTTGAAACCATTACTGCTACTGAGGGCAGGATTATGAGCAGTAATATTCCTGTGAGAAGGGTTTAAACCATTATTTCTACCAAGGGAAAAGTAATGAGCATTAAAAACACAGTGGGAAGGATTTAAATCATTATTGCTACTGATAGCAGGGTTATGAGCAATACTAATACTGAGAGAAGGGTTTAAATCATTACTGCTACCAAGGGCAGGGTTATGAACAATAGAAAAGGGTTTAAACCATTACTGCTACTGAGGGCAGGGTTATGAGCAGTAATAATACTGAGAGAAGGGTTTAACCATTACTACTACTGGGTTATGAGCAGTAATAATACTGAGAGACGGGTTTAAACCATTACTACTACCGAGGGCAGAGTTATGAACAATTAAAAAGAGTTTAAAGTATTACTGGTACCAAGGGCAGGGTTATGAGCAGTAATAATACTGAGAGAAAGGTTGCAACTATTACTCCTACTCAGGGCAGGATATGAGCAGTAATGATAGGGGAAGAAGAGTTTAAACAATGACTCGTTCCAAGAGCAGGCATATGAGCAGTCATACAATTAACAGAGGAATTTAAAAATAAATACTACTAAAAGCAGGGGCCTCGAGCATTAGTACACACAGAGAAGTATCAAGAACAGTAGTTAAAGCAGCAGTAATTCCAAGAACGGGTTCGACCAGAAACAGTTGCAAAATTGGGGTTAAAGTGCCAATAATGCCAACAGCAGAGATTAGGGAAGCAGTAACATAAAGAACTGGGCTTAATGCAGAAGTCTACTTTTAAATGCTTTAGATGTTTTAGTGGTTAGTTAATATAAACAAAATCCTTCAGACATGGGTTTCTGGGGAGATCGTAATGCTAAATTTATATAGCTGCCTCTGCCTTGCTGTTCACATCAGGGTGAATAAGTGAAGAGAAACGAAGCTGGGCTACTCTTCATCAGAGCCCCATGCAGGCATCACAGAGATACATGTAAAGCATGAACACAGCACAGACAGCTGAAGAGCAGATCTTCATCAGAGCCCCATGCAAGCATTATACTGATACACATAAAGCTTGAATACAGCACAGACAGCTGAAGAACAGATCTTCATCAGAGCCCCATGCAGGCATCACAGAGATACATGTAAAACATGAACAGCACAGACAGCTGAAGAGCAGATCTTCATCAGAGTCCCATGCAGGCATCACACTGATACGCATAAAGCATGAATACAGCACAGACAGCTGAAGAGCAGATCTTCATCAGAGCCCCATGCAGGCATCACACTGATACATATAAATCATGAATACAGCACAGGCAGCTGAAGAGCAGCTCTACATCAGAGCCCCAATGCAGGCATCACACTGATACACATAAAGCATGAATACAGCACTGACAGCTGAAGAGCAGCTCTACATCAGAGCCCCAATGCAGGCATCACACTGATACACATAAAGCATGAATACAGCACTGACAGCTGAAGAGCAGATCTTCATCAGAGCCCCATGCAGGCATCACAGAGATACATGTAAAACATGAACACAGCACAGACAGCTGAAGAGCAGATCTTCATCAGAGTCCCATGCAGGCATCACACTGATACACATAAAGCATGAATACAGCACAGACAGCTGAATAGCAGCTCTACATCAGAGCCCCATGCAGGCATCACACTGATACACATAAAGCATGAATACAGCACAGACAGCTGAATAGCAGATCTTCATCAGAGACCCATGCAGGCATCACACTGATACACATAAAGCATGAATACAGCACAGACAGCTGAAGAGCAGATCTTCATCAGAGACCCATGCAGGCATCACACAGATACACATAAAGCATGAATACAGCACTGACAGCTGAAGAGCAGATCATCAGAGCCCCATGCAGCTATCACACTGATACACGTAAAACATGAATACAGCACAGACAGCTGTAGATAAGATCTTCATCAGAGCCCCATGCAGGCATGCACTGATATATGTAAAGCATGAATACAGCACAGACAGCTGAAGAGCAGATCTCCATCAGAGTCCCAAGCAGATGTCACACTGATACATGTAAATCATGAATACAGCACAGACACCTGAAGATCTTCATCACAGCCCCATGCAGGAGTCACACTGATACACCTAAAGCATGAATACAGCACAGACAGCTGAAGAGCAGATCTTCATCAGAGCCCCATGCAGGCATCACACTGATACCCGTAAAGCATGAGTACAGCATGGACAGCTGAAGAGCAGATCTTCATCAGAGCCCCATGCAGGCATCACACTGATACACATAAAGCATGAATACAGCACAGACAGCTGAAGAGCAGATCTTCATCACAGCCCCATGCAGGCATCACACTGATACACCTAAAGCATGAATACAGCACAGACAGCTGAAGAGCAGATCTTCATCAGAGCCCCATGCAGGCATCACACTGATACACCTAAAGCATGAATACAGCACGACAGCTGAAGAGCAGATCTTCATCAGAGCCCCATGCAGGCATCACACTGATACACATAAATCATGAATACAGCACAGACAGCTGAAGAGCAGATCTTCATCAGAGACCCATGCAGGCATCACACTGATACACATAAATCATGAATACAGCACAGACAGCTAAAGAGCAGATGTTCATCAGAGCCCCATGCAGGCATCACACTGATACCCGTAAAGCATGAGTACAGCATGGACAGCTGAAAGTATCTCAAGCAAGGCAAATTTTTCACAACAACCAATTCAAAGACAAGATGTGCACCTTTTTTTTTTTTTAAAGAAAAGCATAGAAATATAAGAAATAAAACATATCTGGAAAACAAAGAATGTGAGAAGATAGGATGAAGTATTAGAGCAGACTGACAGCAGCAGCTCTGCTTTGCTAGAGCTTTCTCTGTGGAGCTGAGGAGATGTGTGTGCTACTATGCTGTCTGTCATCAAATCTAGTATCTCCAAAATCTGTTCATTCAAGCCGCTCCGGTGACATCAGGGAGCAGGTCTTTAATAACCCCAGCAAGCTGTTCTGAGAAGGGAAAGGAGAGCTGGGAAGAAGAGCGAGGGAGGGTGCAATAAAGCCAGGAAGTAGGCAGCTGCTACCCTGGCTCCGCTGCTCAGTGCCTGGGGAAGGGGCCAGCAGACGGCAGCTTTCTATGCTGCAAGTTAGCAGCTTGCAGCAGTCCCAGACAGGCTCTGCTGACCTGCGGCTGTCATGGTGGCTGCAGAGAGTGCAGTGAGACATGGAGGGTGGCGATGCCGTCAGGAAAGCACTGGTTTACTCCTGGAGAAGCAGACCTCCTCTACCCCCAGCTCCTTCGTCTGTCCCCATCCTGCCTGCCACTTAAGCAGCTGGGAGCTCTCCCTTCACAGCTCAATATACTCCTGGGGTTAGAGCAGACTGAAAGCTCAGATTTATTCCCAGATCGCAAATATATAAAATAAACTATAGCTGAGAGGCAAGCACCGTGCCACGGCAGCCCATAAAGAGCACATGTGTCACGCTGGCCTGGGCTCATTACCAGCACTGAATTACTTTGATGTGACCTCAAGTATGTAAATCTGTCTCAAGGCAGCCGCTGACCGCTGCAAGGCTGTGGACGGGCCGTGAAGGAGGGGAGGAAGGCTTTGGAGAGCGTGTTAATCTCTGGGTGTCTAGGAGAGTGGGTCACACAGTGCCCTGGAGCCCCTCCAAACCCTGCACACCAGAGCTCCCCTGTGCCCTTAGAAATTCCTGGAGGGTTTCTCCTCCAGAACTAGAGCTCAGCAGTACAGGATTTTAGGGGGGAAAACAGTCTCCCAGCTGCGCCCCTGCCTCACCCACCTGCAGCTAACAGAGCAACAAGTTTAGCATCTGTCCGGAGTCTAGCAGTGCCCCCCGTGCCCTCGCTGCCCGGCTCTGGACCATTGGGGATCGGGTAGCCCGGCAGCCTTCCACATGCCGGTGTCTGTCAAGCAGATCTCCCCCTCCCCTGTCCTACTTATAACTCAGAGCAGCAGAGCCAGGGCGCACAGCCCTCACCATAAGAGGGTGAGGGAGGGAGGGAGGGAGGGACCCTGCTCCCAGGACAGAACGGGGGACCTGCTGCAGCAGAGGACTCCAGAAAATCCATTGCCAAGCCTTTAGCTGCACCTCCCATCCACTTACTTTCTACTTTCTGACCAGTGCAATAACCCAACTCGGCCCCTTAGATACTTAACTCCTTCAATGCCCCCCTCAATGCCCCCAGATCCTTCAAGCGTACCCGGAGCACAGGAAAACGACATCAGTGCGCGCTTACATCGGTGAAGGCAGCGGAGCTGGGAAGCACTTACTTGCGTGCCTGGCTCTGTGCTTGTGAGGTCTGCTGGGATCCCTCTGTGAGCGCAGCTCGTCCCCTTCCTCCGGCTCTCCTCGCCTCTGAGCAGACGGCAGAGGGGGCTGGAGGAGGGGCCTGGGGCTGACCCCCGCCTCCCTCCACTTCACATTCAGCACTGCCCCTGGCAGGCAGCGCCCGGGACACCACCTCTCCCTGTCCGAGCAGCCCGGGACCAGGGATGGAGCCCCAGCCTGCACTCTTGTAGGGAGCACTGTGGTCCAGCTCTCGTCGGCACCGGGTTCCTGAGCGGAGCCGCTCTCGGCCGGGTGCAGGCTGGGCCTGTTTCCCGGGGGCGACATCGCTCTGCTCCCGCAAGGGGACGGCAGGGGACCTGCTGATTTTCTTCCCATCTTCTGCCGGCTCCAGTCCCTGGACGGAGGCCTCTGCCTTGGGGCTTTGGATGACTTTGGGGGTAATTCTGTAGCTCTGCTGCCTCCTGCACTTGCCTTGCTCTCGGAAGGGCAGGGACTCCCTCTGTCTCTCCGCAGCGAGCATCCTCCCGTGGCCCCAGACGAGGCTTTATTTCCCTGCAGTCTTCTTGCTCCGCGGTCTCTGTGCTGGCCGATCTAGGACAGAGGAGGATAGAAAGGAAGGAGTCAGAGGGGGAGCTTTCCTGCCTGCTCCTGTACCAGGCCCTAGGCCTGCTCTCCTTCTCTGGGCCTTGCGGTCCATTGCACAATTCATAGCTTCCCTAATCTGCAGCAGAGCAGGGAAGGAAGGGTTCAGAGAGGGCAGGTGCCAGCAGCACCTCGGCTTCCTACGGCAGCCAGCGCTTTCCTCTGCCTGCTTCTCACTCCAGCACTGACTCAAACAAAATCAGCCATTATCAACTATGCCTTCAGCTCAGGACCGCTGTCAGCAGGCACCGTCACTTAATTACTTCTACAGTGCGGTCAGTGTACATAGCACTGAGTCCCACGGTGAAAAGGCCTTGTACCTAACATGGCCAGGCATTACCAGACCGCAGAGGCTGGAGGAGATGGCGATTAGAGATAGAGAAGGTGTCAGGAGCCACAGAACATAGCTAGCTCACCGTTAAGCACCAGAGACGTCAGTCAGTCAGTCAGTCACCTGGCTCGAGTGCCTGACGTCCCCCACAATGGAACAGCAGCTGGACTCTTCCATTGCAGACGTCCCCCATGCAATTAATGAATCCCGAAGAAATGAGAAGCTTTTCACATCTTTACAATAACTGTAAACGTTCTGCAAGCACGCTCTGGAAGGACCGGGGCCAGATGCACCAAGTCTCTTTCCATGGATAAAAAAATGGGAGAAATCCTTCAGTACACCTGGCCCTTTGTGTATCTCATGCAGGCCACACTCTTACACAATAAGATGTGGTCTTTGCTCCAGTTTTCCCTCCACCAGGGAACTTGGTCACTGTCAGTTGGTGCGGATGGACAGACTAGATAGGGTGTACGGTCGTTTTCTGCCATCATATTTCTCTGTTTCCATAGAAATAAAGGTTAACAAATAAAACCAAAGAGGTCCATATTCAAAAGCATTTAGCCAGCTAACTGAGAAGAGAGCCCGCTAAATGACTATTTGGGCTGGTACCTGGCTAGACTCTAGCTGGTTAATGAGTTAGGGGGCTGGAATGTCACCGGTGTTAGGGGCATTCCATGCATGTAACCGGGAGGAGCTGAGTTAGCCGGCAAAGTCTGGTTGTCTCAAAGAGCTGTCCCAAAGTTAGGTGGCTATAGTTAGCCCGCTAAGTACTTAAGATAGCCACCTATATTCCATTCTACGGATGCATTATTGAATATACCTCCAGAGTTCATCCAGCTAACCCTGCTCTCCGGACTGTCTCTCACTACGCACCTCAAAAGAAATTGGACTAACTTAATCCATTTCCTGACCAGCTTTCTAGAGCTAAAGCTCTCTTTTCCAAGTCAGAAATGACCTGATCTAAAGACGGCATTTACCAGGAAATAGAAAGTAGTGTGACTGCCGTAGTGTGAATCAGGAAAGGCCTTCCACTGACAGGGGAAAGGGTCCTGATGGGTGATAGAAAGGTGATATTACCTCTCACCCCCACACCTCTTCCCTCCCACCCTCTTTACTGCCTGTCACTTTCCAGTCAGCCAGCACAGCTTTCGGAAAAGCAGCTGAGGGCTGCAGCAGCTCCCGGCCTTTGTGTGCCAGCCTTTGCAGAGTTCTTGAATAACCCAGGGTTATCCGAGCTTCCACTTTTCTGAGTGCACTCTGAGCAGTGACAGAGAAACAGAGATGCATGATTTTGGCTTCCATGCTAGTCCTCTTGAATGCACAGACTTAAAGGTTAACAAATAGAAACAAAACAAAATGTTGAGAGCAATCCCTTTTTACAGGACTTACTAAATACATTTCTTGATCTGCTGTCAAGAGCTAAAACTCTTCAAGAGCCTCCCAGGAGGAGGTGGTGGAGACAAAAACTCTCTGAATTCAAGAAACATTGGGATGAACACAGGGGATCTTTGAGGGAGTGATGGAAATTGTAAAGCTAAATAAATTGGGCGGATGGGAAGACTGGATGGGCCACACGATCTTTTGCTGCGGTCATGTGTGTGCTGTCTCCCTTGGCCATGTTTCTGAATACACAGCATCCCTCTTCTCTAGTCATGTAGTCTATTCAGGGTAGCATTCTCTGAAATGCTCCCTGTTCCACGCGCAGGTCACCAGAGGCAGGCAGAGCTCGGGAGTGTCAATGCGTGGATGAGACGATGGTGCAAGGAAGAGGGATTCAGTTTTGTTAGGAACTGGGGAACCTTTTGGGAAGGGGGAGTCTCTTCCGAAGGGATGGGCTCCACCTTAACCAGGGTGGAACCAGCTGCTGGCGCTAACCTTTAAAAAGGAGATAGAGCAGCTTTTAAACTAGAACAAAGGGGAAAGCGACAGTCGCTCAGCAGCGCATGGTTCGGAGAGAGAGTATCTAAAGGATACTAATGATGCATTAGAATTAGGGCATCCCGACAGTGAGGTTCCAATAATTAGAAAAGTAGTCCAAGTGCCTGTAACTAAAAACTCACCTGAGCTAAAAAATTCTAACTTATCCCTATCAATTAAAAAGCAGAATGAAAATACAAACAAAAAACAAACTTTGAAATGTTGTATGCTAATGCCAGAAGTCTAAGAAGTAAGATGGGAGAATTAGAATGTATAGCAGTGAATGATGACATAGACTTAATTGGCATCTCAGAGACATGGTGGAAGGAGGATAACCAATGGGACAGTGCTATACCAGGGTACAAATTATATCGCAATGACAGAGAGGAGCACCCGGGAGGCGGTGTGGCGCTTTATGTCCGGGATGGTATAGAGTCCAACAGAATAAACATCCTGCATGAGACTAAATGCAAAATTGAATCTTTATAGGTAGAAATCCCTTGTGTGTCGGGGAAGACTATAGTGATAGGGGTATACTACCGTCCACCTGGTCAAGATGGTGAGACGGACAGTGAAATGCTAAGAGAAATTAGGGAAGCTAACCAAATTGGTAGTGCGGTAATAATGGGAGACTTCAATTACCCCACAAGGTCAATGGTGCAAGTAAAGAGATCAAAATCCCATTCACTGAGTATTGAAGAGTTTATTAAACATTAATCAAGTTCATCAATTATTTAGTATGGCAACTCCATATCGGTAATAGCAAACATCTATGTTATACGTCCCCCGA